>NC_137771.1:135442460-135458555 GCF_963455305.1 Plecotus auritus | reverse complement strand
AATGGAAAAAATATCCTCAGGTGAGTATTAACAGAAAGTTAATAAATAAAAAAAAAAAAGAGCCTTAAGAAAAGATTAATGCTCACTCCACAGAAGAATAGAGTATATTCTTAGTGTAAAGAGATAAATAAACTTTCAGGAACTGATGTAAAAAATTCATATCAATATAGATGGGCTTGAAAAAACTTTTACTTAAGGACTCCTTAATATTAGGTCAAAATTCCTGTAAAGTATGACTCTATGAACAGCAGGATAGAATTTTGTCTGAGCATTTGAGGAAGAACAACTCAAATGCATTAATAATCAGAACCACACAGATGCAGTACGTCACTATGCTCTATTTAACACACTCATGCAAGCATTTGAGACAGAAGGTAATTTCTTTTTAAATCATAAAATTGCAAATATCAAAAAGACATGTAAGTGGTCTGGATACTGTGGAAGCACCACTGACATTGTGTCATCCTGCCAATGTGAGTCTGTACTCCAAGTCAGGAAACAAGAAAACCAAACAATAACCACAATACCTATTGAACTCTGAGATACACCAGAATAAATCTATTCAAGCTTGGTTCCCCAAGTAAATGAAATTATGGGGGTAACTTTTCAGCTTAAATTCCCAGTCAAAAACGCCTTTATCCCTGACTTTTCTGCAATATGTAATTAAGTAATTTGCTGTTTTCTCACCATCAACATATTAATGTGAACTTATTATTTTAGATAATCTTGCAATTATTTCCTGTGTTTTTATTTCGAAGGCCAGTTCTACTAAAGTCAGGTTCAAAACTTCCTTGTAAGTGAACTGTTATTGTTTTCTAAATTTGTCTTTAAATGTTACTTCACAATACAGAAGCTAACAACACTTAATCCATATACATAGATTATTAATCAATTGTTTTGCATATATGAGAATGACATACCCTTCTACGATGAACTGTAGTGCCTAAATTATTAACCTTTCAAAAACATTCAAATTATACAAACAAATTTGTGAGTTGCATACACTTTTATATGAGGGGATATAGTGTCATAATGTTATATATGTATTATGTGTAAATCTGTTTAAGGAAATAATCAAAATAAATTCCAAGGTATGCTTTACTTGGTATTTCTAATAACTGCCATTTTACATATTTTAGTATCTACATGCATATGTATATATGTATATATGTATATGTACACGCACATACACATACGCTTCCCACCATTTCTCTACCAAGGAAGTTGGTACTGTGGAAATATCAAGAGAGTAAATAGACAAGGAAGTCAGTAACTCGTCTTGAAAAAAATAATCCCACCTGAGAAAACATTATTCTAAATCTTACTTTAAATGGCACTACTCATATATAGACAGATCAGGCCCTGAAAACCTTTAGCTAACTTAAGCTCTTTCTCAAGTTTTCAAGACCAGCCATCTCTGCAAGCAGCTGAGCAATCCCCACATTCCCTCAGCCTGTGCAGTAAATTTCTAGCAGCCTTTCAGAGCATGTATTCCCCCACCAAACTGAGCAGGTGGTTAAATATTCAAGGTTACTTGTGGGACAAATTTTAATGTCATTCATGAAACAATAGAGTGAACATGAAGAGAACACAGCTCATATTCCTTTTACCAATTTACTCCCTTTAAACAATCTAAAGAAGCTACAGCTATTGCTATAGTTATACATTATGTTCATTTTGATGTGGTATAACCTTGATATCCTGGTTTGACTGGACAGAATATATGTTAATTTTAAAATATGAAATAATTTCTCCACTATAGTAAGTTGGTAGGAACCAGCTGAAGTTCAATCAAAAACACTTTAATTCAGCAAAGATGACTTTTTCTCAGTTCAATCATGCCAAATTTAGAAATATATTATTTGAGTAAGCACCTGGAATATGGTTCATCAAATAGTCAACAGCTTTACTGCATAGAGGTATCAAAAATTCACACATCCTTCTAGGAGGTACTAAGGAATAAACATGAAAAGTTGAAATCAGACTACTAAATATGTGGTTCAACCTATCTAAGCTTTGCCTTTAAAAATAATTTTAAGAACATTTTTCCTGTTCTTCAAAAATATTTTCTGTTTTATCATAGCTATATACAAAATATTGTCAACATTCTTTCCATAATAACTAATGCTTCAATTAAATACCTCTTCTGTTAGATTATCCTTTGTTCCACAGGGGAATATCAACCTATCTTTTAAGACTCAGTTGAGGAGCTACTTCTTCTATGAATTTGGGAGAATTATGTACTCACCCCACCTCCTTTTCATTTGCTAATAATCTAAACTACTTGTCCTAGAAAATAGGTACAGTCTTTGTCTTCCTAGTAAATTGAATATTCACTGAGGCTTCAGATCTGACTGACTTCCCTCTTCATGCCCAGATTCTAGTTTATATATAAAAGTATAAAAGTATTTTTTTAAATTT
This sequence comes from Plecotus auritus, assembly GCF_963455305.1. Classification (NCBI taxonomy): domain Eukaryota; kingdom Metazoa; phylum Chordata; class Mammalia; order Chiroptera; family Vespertilionidae; genus Plecotus; species Plecotus auritus. The sequence goes on along the minus strand of NC_137771.1, from coordinate 135,456,134 downwards.
CTGAATGAAATAACTTGATTAATGAAAGATAATTATTTAGATAAATGATTTATACAATAAATTATTTATACAATAGTGTTTGGAATTTGAAGAGACCAAGAAGGTTTGGGGGAACAAAATCAGATAAAAAAGTACTTGGCAGAAAGATGCAAAAGTACTGGCTAAAGATGGATTGGGAGGTAAACTAGAAATAAATCAAACAACACAAGAAAATGGCAATCTTATAGAAATTAATGATGGACTATATATCTGATTTTGTGAATGTTAATTTTTAAAAGTATCCTTGCTATTACATATATTTTATTATAATAGAGAGTTACATCAACATTAAAATAATGTGTATTAACTTTGGTTAGGAAACACATGTGTCATTTAACTGAGCTATGGGAGGCTCAGATATTTGGTCAAACATTATTCTGATTATTTATGTGAGCTTGATTTTGAATAAGATTAACATTGAAATTGGTGACTGAATAAAGCAATGTGTCCTCTATAATATGAGTAAGGTTCATCCTATCAGTTGAAGGCCTGAATAGAACAAGAGGCAGATAAGAGAGAATTCTTCCTGCCTGATGACCTTTCAACTAAGACATTGGCTTCGTACTGCCCTCTGACTTAAAATGAAACATCAGCTCTTCCTGGATCTTGAACCAGCTGGCTTTTAGATGGAACTATACCATCAGCTCTCCTGGGTCTCCAGCTTGCTGACTCATCCTGCAGGTCTTGGGACTCACCAACCTCCATGATTATGTGAGCAAATTCCTTATAATAAAGCTATTATATTTGTAACATAAATTAAATATATTATATAAATAATTCTAATAAGTAATAATATAAGTTATATCTCTATTCTATTGTTCTGTTTCTCTAGGGAACCCTGACAAATTGATAAGTTCAGTTAATAAACAACTTCATGTTTAAAGTTATGTACATTATTAGGTAAAATGCTAATTCACTTATGCTAATAAGTGGAGACACAAAAAAGAATTCAGATTTCAGAGACAATGTGGATAAAATTGATTCTTTGATAATATCAGAAAAGAAATGAAATGGGACACTTTTGCAGCTGATTGGGAACTACATCACAGAATTCTTGCACATTTGGTGACAACATGATACCTTTGAAGAAAATAGTGAGGTATAGGAAGAAGTAAGTGCAGATGTAGGAGAAACTGAGGATGGCGAGGATTCATTAGACAACGGTTCTCAACCTTTCTAATGCCACGACCCTTTAATACAGTTCCTCATGTTGTGGTGACCCCCAACCATAAAATTACTTTTGTTGCTACTTCATAACTGTAATTTTTCTACAGTTATGAATTGTAATGTAAATATCTGTGTTTTCCGATGGTCTTAGGTGACCCTGCTAGCAGTTCTCAACCTGTGGGTTGCGACCCACAGGTTGAGAACCGCTGCTGTAGAGCCTAAGACCATCAGAAAACACAGATATTTACATTACGATTCATTAACAGTAGCAAAATTACAGTTATGAAGTAGCAGCGAAAATAATTTTATGGTTGGGGGTCACCACAGCATGAGGAACTGTATTAAAGGGTGGCGGCATTAGAAAGGTTGAGAACCACTGCTAGAGCCAGGAGCCGCTGGAACCTCCTGACAGCGTTCCCTAGTTTAAACACTTGCCTGACAACAGCCCAGCTGCAAGGTAAGCTCCCCGGAAGGAAATTGTTTTGAAGGTTTGGAGGTAAATATTTTAGTATTTTTGCAGTAAAAGATCCTTCTCTATTTCCAGGCTTAGTAACCTCTCTGTACCTGGGACTGTGGGAAGTCATGTGTCCTACAGTCTAGGGGCACTCTTAGTGGATAAGTATGACAGTCATTGCAATGTAACATTTAGACTTTTTCTATAATTGTAAAGCACTGCACTGGGAAAATAGCAGTTGGAACCAAAAAATATCTTAGGAAGATTTTGAAGTTTATAATCCATGCTCCACTAGACTTTATTCAACATCTCCTCTCAGTTTGACAGTATGCTTATTCCATATGCACATGGGGCCCCATGTCTGCTTTTTGAAGCACAGCTAAGCCAAGTGGTGTGAACTGTAGGATAAAACAATTTTGAATTTCAAACCTAGTGTGGGTATCTATTACTCTAACATCGTACTATTTATTTTACCTTATCTTTTAGTCTCTGAGTTTTAAAAATGTAATATATTCCATCTTATTTTGAACATTAAAGGTAGGAGATGAAATGTTGTAGCAGCTTGTGGTATCTCCATCAAACTAAAAGCTTCCCAGGGAGGATCTCTCCCTGTCAGATCAGCGTCTTGCCAGAACTCTGCTCCGCAGCTCCCTTTCCTCAAAGCTTTCCATCCCATCATGTTGACTGACAACCTTGCTTGCTCATTGGTTAGGATATCTGAAAAATACTTGCTCTGGTTCTTCATGGCCTAAAATTTATAGCTCCCAAATACAGGTTTGCACATTATTTTTAACAACTTAACTAGATAAACTAATCTGACACAGGTTTTGCAATAAAGGTGATGTCTTCATAAAATAAGGGAATTAGGAGCCTGGATATATCTTAAGTTGTATAATTTACAGCCATTAATTTTACCTATAGGCCTTTCTGTTAGCCAGTGGTCAACAAACTCATTAGTCAACAGAGCCAAATATCAACAGTACAACAATTGAAATTTCTTTTGAGAGCCAAATTTTTAAACTTAAATTTCTTCTAAGGCCACTTCTTCCAAATAGACTTGCCAAGGCCTTGGTATTTTGTGGAAGAGCCACACTCAAGGGGCCAAAGAGCCGCATGTCGCTCGCGAGCCACAGTTTGCCTACCACGATGTTAGACCCTAGAGCAAGGATGATGGGCCAGGTGCAGAAACTCAGCAGGGCAGAGAGCCCTGGCTGTCTAGCAAGGGGCAAAACTGGGAAAATGAGGACTTTGCCCTTAGGGTAACCTGTCCTACCTAGCATATCAATGGTCATGCTCTTTGGACCCCGCATCTTTCATATTGCTGGTCAGGTGGTTTATACCCCCTGACCATTTCCTCCCTACAGATAACATCTAGGCTTCAGTTGTATTTCAGCTCCTGGCTCAGAAAAGCAGCAAAAGGAGACAAGTGGCACTATGTGTGCCTCAGTACCAGCTACATTGACTAATGACCTCTGTCCCCACCCTGGCACTAATCAATCAGTGGAGACCAGGACCCTGAAAGAGCACACCTGGAAAGCTGATGAATATTCTATCAAGACCTTCTCTGGAGCCCTCCCCTAAGATTTCCACCTGCAAGAAAGAGATAAATACGCTCATGACAAAAGACCCAGAGTGCTCTCCCTCTAAGGAGCACACCTGTGCCATTCCTCCACAGGCACATGCCCCCCAACCTCTAAGGGTTCCTAGGAGACTTGCAACCAGGGGAGCAATGGACAGATGCAGCTCCTTCCGTGCTAACCCCTTGACCTGTCTCCAAGGTCCCCTTTGCTCTGTGTAGCCCTTCCCTTTGGATATCCCCATCTCACATCCCCTTTTCCTTAAATAAATTAAATTGTCTTCCCTTTCTTTATTTTATTTATTAAATTAATTGGGGTGACATTGGTAAACATGAACATATAGGTTTCAGGTATGGGTTTCTCTGTTACTTGATCTATATATTACAACATGTATCAACCACCCAAAATCAGATATTCTTTTGTCACCATACATTAGGACCCCCTTCTCCCCACACCCCCTTCCCTCTGGCAACCACCACACAGTTGTTCCTGTTCATGAGTTTCTGTTTTATATCCCACATATGAGTGAAATCATATGGTTCTTAGCTTTTTCTGACTGACTTATTTAACTTAGTAAAATATTCTCAAGATGGATCCGGGTTGTTGCACATGGCGCTGTTTCATCCAATGACCATCTGGGATGGCTATTTAGCCTGCCCATACTCCACCACTTTAACCATTCATCTTACACTTTCCTTTACTATCAATTAGAGTTTGTGTGTGTGTGTTGTAAAGATCTGACTCTATTTTTGAGGCTACCTTCACTAAGACAAATTGGGAAGGAAGATAGAAAAGAGGAGGGTTGGAACTTGATATGAGGAAAAATAATTAGGTCAAATTTTAAGTTTTCAATTTTGACATTGTTACTGAACAAACCAGAGAGGGTATAAGGAGCCCAGTTAGAAAATTCTACTTTGGTTTTTGCCTCATGTAAAGATTGTGGTATTTTCAGTGTAAAATAAAAATTGAAAAAATAAAAGGTAAGCCTTTAAAAGGTGGCACATTCTTTCAAATCAGAAGCATACGTTCTTATGACATAAAATTGTTAATGTAAGAAACATTCAAACCTGTGAAGAATTTATGAGTTTATTTGAGCCAAACTGTGGGCAAATATAAGGAAGCAGAATTTCAAGGGATTGAGATAATGTTCAGGACAATAGCAGTTTTGTACCATGATTTATACATTACAATCAAAAGAGGAGACTTAAGTGGGTTACATGAAATCCATTGGTCATAGATTGGGGAGTTGGGAGAAAGCAAGGGGGGAGAGAGTGAGAAATCTGGGATTGGATAAAAATTAAAATGATAGACACATGCTTCTTTTTGTGTAGGTGCAGGCAGGACACATGCTTCTTTTTATGTAGGTGCAAGCAGGATAATTAACAGTCAACAATTCTGTCTAATAAGAAGTGAATATGCTAATTGACTGTCACACCCTCACAAAGATGGTGGCGCCCACAACCAATAAGGAGGGAATATGTTAATTGACTTTAGCCCTCAAATATGGCAGTGCCCACAGCCACAAGATGGCAGCACCCAGTCTCATGGCACAGCCAGGCCTGCCCCCAGGCAGGTCAGGCCGCTCCACATGCCTGCCTCTGGAGTCCCCCAGTTCCCTCAGCCACCCACGGCCAGCCTGAGGTCCAGGAAAGCTTCAGATGGCAGCTGCCCAGCTGCCCAGGGCTGCCCAAGGCTCAGATAACCAGGGCCAGGTGAGGCTTGTGCTGCCAGCAGTGGCAGCAGCAGAAGTGTGATGGGGCATCGCCTTCCCCTGATCACTGGGTTGCCTCCCACCCCTGAGGGCTCCTGGACTGTGAGAGGGTGCAGGCCTGGCTGAGGGACCCCCCTCCAGTGCATGAATTTTCATGCACCAGGCCTCTAGTTAACTCAATAAAAATGAAGGGATTTGTGTTCTCCCCAGAACTGGTGCCTGTGCTTCAAGGGGTCTGGAAAAAGGGAAATGACTTTGTTTTTGCAAAGGCATGTTAATCAGGCATGTTATTATAAATGCAAAAAGACAAAGGAACAGGTTAACTTAAGGTGAAGATTAACCTTTGTAAGGGAAAAATACTGCCTTAAAACATGACTAATCATCATAAACTGCTTTAATTTAAAAAAGAAAAGTCTTGATTTCAGATCAACTTTGTGGTTACTTTAGGTTTCTGAGTTTACAAGTCTGCCATCCAGGCCTTCACTGAGCTAGTCAGGTTAGCATGTGGACCCTTTTCATCCACAAAATCAATTTTTCTTGGTATCTGAAAGTTACCTGAAATATGATGTTATATATTTTTTGAAGGTTTGAAATGTTGACACACGCAAACCTTCCTAATTTTCACTCCTCCAATGTAAAAATTTAATAGTTTTCACAAGATTCTCAAATGCCTCAACCGTCTTCCCTTAAAATATTTCAGAAAAGGACTTCATAATAAAGTACCTAAAATTGTAAATTTTGTAGATGCCTCAAAGTCAATAATTTTCCATGTTCTATAATAGAATATATTTAAAACAGATTCTAAACAATCCTGGTTTGAGAATTTGAAAAAAAAAATGTTGGTTTCACCCTTACAAATAATGCATACCCAATGAGTTAATTTGAGTAGATATTAAAAAGTTACAGTAATATCCAAAAAATAATTAGCTATTTGATCTTTTTTATGTTAATATAGTTTGCTTCTTTTAATTTTTCAATGGCATTAAAAAAAAAAAGATTATTCCCCCAGCCTTTTGATCATGGCTTTTAAGTATAATAATTTGTTATTTCTTAATAAGCAGAAACGACTACAATTTACCTCTAGCTTATAGGCTAATTACATCAAACTCTTCTCCCTTCCCCATTTTTATTTCCTATGCTTTAACATATACGCATATAAATAATCTGAGTCCTGGTTTGTCTCTCCCTGAAGGTAAAATATTGACACTACCTAAATTCTAACTTCACAATATGGAATTGACAGGAGTTAGAAAAAAAAACATACACTTTGTATTTCTCATTATATCTTTCTAAAGTTTTGAAGATCTTCAAAATAATTTGTGTGTACTAGTTTTCTCATTTCTAAAATACCTACCTTTTTTTCACAATTAGATGACAACTATTAGTATGTGTATTTTTTCCAAAATTATATTCACAAAGAGTAATTAAGATCCACAACACTTCCTCAATTTTCAAATACAGTGCTTTGTGGCAACTATTTCACTATGGACAATAGATGAAACCACAGTGACTTTTATCTGACTAAGAATCATTATCATTCATCTGACCATCTGGGCCATTCAAAGTTTTTGTTGTTGCTGTTGTTGTAGTTTTTTTTTCATATGTGTCTTTGGATATTGCCTGAAATAATATAATCAAAGATAAAAAGTGTTTCACTCAATAAATACAGTATTTAAAGGAATTCTAGGTATAAAATTAGCAGGTTTAGGGAGTCTCAGGAATAAAGAGGGTCCCCGGGGGAGGAATGCATAGGTTGACGGGCTTGGAGCCACCAGAAGGAATACATTCACAGAGAATAGAAAGGTGCCACAGGATAAGGGGAGAGGAAGGCATACATTTACAGAGGATAAAGAAAAATCACAGAGTATGGGGAAAAGGGAAACATACTTTCACAGAGGATAGAGAAATGTCAACAGATGCTGGAAGGAGAAAACATGTTCACAAGACACAGAAGAATGCTATAAGATAAAGGGGAGAGAAAGAATGGGTACCATGTGGGATTTGGGCTTTGAAGCTGATATTCTGCAAAATGAGTGACCAATTAGAAAAGCATAGGGTAATAAAATGGGGAACGGGTCCAATTAGAAGGGAGCATGAGGAGACAAAGAACTACAGCATTTATAAACCTTAGAAAAAGGGGCTTGATTGGTTACCCACTTAGGAATCCCTTCCTGTGTGGGAGTCTGTATTTGCTTCTAATAAATTTCCACTCTTTTACTAACAAGTCCTTTTAATCTGCAAATTTTATTCTTCAAACAGTGAGGCAAGAACCCACGAGGGGGAGATCCACTCCCTGCACCCGATGTTTCAGTACTCTTATCCTGTTAAAATTTCAAAGTAACATAGTAGTAGATTTATTTGTCTACTCTATTCTCTACAGGAAGTTACTGAAAACAAATTTAAATTGTGGAACAGAATTTTCATGGCAACTTATCAGGGAAATGACAGTTTTAATAAAGAGTTGAACACTTTAAGTATAGATTTAATTATAGCAGTATTTCCTTTAAACAGGATTTGGTTTTTCCATAGTTGGCTAAAACATTTTCTCTGTGACTTGATGCTATGATTTTTTTTTAATCTTCTTATCCTTATCCTATATAATAAAGAGCTAAAATTCTAATTAGACCGCACAGCCAAACAACCTTCCAGACATCCTTCTGGAGGACTTTCTGGATGAAGCCAGGGCTGTGAGGGTTGAGCCCCTTGCATGAATTTCATGCATCCGGCCTCTAGTTGTATTATAAAATAAGCTCAAATTTACAGAAATGTTTTAAAACCAGTAGAAAATGCATGTATGCTCTTCATCTTCTCTAGTTGTGGATACATATACTATTTGCTTTATAATTTTCTCTGTGTATATTAATGGAAATGTTAGCATAAGCAACTAGTTAGTTGTTGACAAAGAAAATAATGAGAGCAATTAAAGCCAGACATCTAATTAAGCTGGATTAACTAGGAAGCTCTAGCTTTCAGATACTGCCCTGTCAAGGGGATAAACATCCTTCTGTTCTCCTGGGAGGACAGAAAGAACTGGTTTTCCAATCTCCCCAGAGAAAAATGGCCCCTTCCACCAGATTATGAGGGCTGGGCAATAAAGGGGAAATTCCTCTGCTGAATCATGCTCAGTAGAAGTCAAGATGGCACAGGGGGAGGTCTTTCTACTATGTGGCATGCCCAGTAGGAGCCAAATGGTGACATAAAGGGAAGGAATCTAGCCTGGGAAAACCTGGAAAAGTATCAGATTGGGTAAAGGCATGAGACTCCTGAAGATCTAGGAAAGTGATTGGTTAGGGGGAGGACTAGCACAAGCCCACAAAGAGCCAGGTTAATTCGAAACAAATCTCACCCCTTCCCAAACTCAAGATAATATAATCAAAGCTTATCCAAGGCCTGAGGCCTGTATGTTAGCTTGCATTCTCTCTCTATGGCAGCTGTGTGGGTCCAAATGTGGGCCTGGTTGTGGCAACACATCACTGGCTGGAGACTAAGCTAGTTGGAGGGGGACAGAGACCGAGCTGAACTACTGGAACTTTGGCATGGACTGAAATGAACTAGGAAAGCTTCAGATACTCTGCTGATGCTGGGCTATTGGCACACCATCTCTGGGGCTCAGCTATTCTTTTGGGCTTGGTGAGGAATAGTGTGGGCCTGAGGCTCCAGATATTAAGACATTTTTTGTAGCAACATTGAACTGAGCCACCTCACCTGGTCATGGATGAGACATCATCCAAGCCTTTCCTTTTTTTTTGCTCTGAAAAAAACACTTGCCACAGTACCACCCCTCCTCATATGCATGTACCCTTGAAATGCATTTCCTGTTTTACCATGAAATAATCCTGCTTCCACCAGCAAGAGAAAAATTTGAGATTAAGTTACAGATACGATGCACCATTACCCCTCAATAAGACAGGGGTAATAGTGCATAATATCTGTAACTTTTTCTACAAAAACTGATTATCTTGTTTATAGTCACAGTTCAACCATGAAAATCAGGACAGTAACATTTGTACTTGATCAAATTCACAGATTTCAAATTTAAATTTCACAAATTGTCCAGTAATTTGCTTTATATCAAAAGGATCCAAACCAATCACACTTGGCAATTAGTTTACATGCCTCTAAAGGTTCCTTTAATCCCAAACAGTTTCTTAGTTTTTCCTTGACTTTCATGATTTTGGCATTTTAGAAAATAATTTAAAGACTAGTTATTTTGTAAAAAGAACTTAAGTTTACTTTTTTGAGTGTCTCCTGATTTGACTGAGGTTAAGCATTTGAACATGAATGCAACAGAAGTTTTAATGTATTCTAATTGTATTCTATCAGGTAATGCATGCTTTTGATTTTTTCTGCTTCTGGAGGCGGTTAACTCTAGTGATTTTTTAAGGTGTTATACACCAGGGTTGGCCCTATAAATTAAACTTTCATTTCTTTATAATTAATCATTGGGGGGGATATCCATTGAATTACGTAATTCTCCTAATCTTCATCAGACATTAACCCACTAATTGTTGCAACAACTGATAAGTTCTGACTGAATTGATTGTTACTATTGTGGTTACCAAGCAGTGTTTTTCTAATTCCATCCACAGTCATTAGTGGTAACTTCCTATAAGAAAAAGCTTCCTTTTATCCCAATGGATTCATTCATGTATTTATTTACACCATTATGGGTTGAGGGATTCTTGTTTTATTGAAGAGGTTTTAATCCATTCCATCCATTATTTATTTTGAACCCCAAATTATCCTTTACTTGGCTGGTCAGGCTTGTCATTGCTGAGCCCTTTCTTACTTTCTGAAACAATGTCCTCTAGGCTTATCTTGTGCTTCCCTGTTTAGCCCTAGAATAAGGCACTTCTCCAAGAAGAAACCAAGATCAGGGTTTTAGGTCTTGCTCTGCTATCAAACCTCTCAGAGGGGAAAATATATGTATATTTGTACACCCATATCCATGTTCATATTTATTCCTATAGTTATTTTTATTTCAATCGTATGGGAAACCTTAGTAAACACTGATGAACTTGCAAATCCTTGAGGTTTATTCAAGCTTTCCATATTCATAATTTCTTTCTCCAACTGTGTGAATTCTGGCTCACATTAGCCTTAAGTATTTGCTTATTGTTTTAATTATCCTGTTTGTCACTAATCTCTTCACCATGCCGGGCTTCAATATCACTTAGCCATCTTTCTTACCAAGTGTAGGCTTCCACTAAGCAACTACATTGCTTGGTCACCTTCTTTGGTTCCTACACTTTTTCTAGACCTCTTTGGCATTTAAAAAAAAAAAATTAACCTCTCATTAGAAATGAGAAAGTAAAAAATAAAGAAGGGTAAGAGGACAGAAGAAAGGAAGGTAGGTAAAAGTAGGGAAAAAAAATAAGGAAGAAAAAGGAAAATTGCTTGTTTAAAATAGCAAGTTTGCCAGTGAACTTCAATTTCAGGTCCTGTATATTCTACCTCATGACTACAAAGAGTTAGAGATTCTAGTCCTCTCTGATCTCACATTAAACTTGACCATTTGTGGTTTTCTCATCCTGCCTTTTGTTCGAACTAGCCTCACACTGCTTTTTTTTCTTGTTCCTGTGTCATCCTTCCTTCCATGTCCATGTCTCCCAGAGCATTCTCCAATTTCCTTGCACCACTTCGCATTTCTGAAAGGTCCTGTATTTTCTGGTATGTTATAATCATGTCCATTTTTCTTCTTCACCAAGGTTGCAAAATTATTAGAGCAAAGGGATTTTCTTTCTGGAATATGAATAATCCTTCACAGTACTTAATACAAGCCTTAAATGGCAAATGCTCATTATTTCTATGCTGTGTTTACTCTTTGAAATTATTTGAGTAACTTGCCCTCACAAAATTATAATTTTGAAAGGTCACCATTTAAAAATTACTAAAAATCACATCACTTTGGAATAAGGCCTCACTTTATTTCTTAAAAGCCAAGCAGTCTTCTTTTTTCACCAAAAGTGAGTATAATATTAAATAAAACAAGTTAAATTGGTGTCCAAAAACTGAAAAATAAATAAATAAATAGAGAAGAAAGAAAGAAAGAAAGAAAGAAAGAAAGAAAGAAAGAAAGAAAATCTAAGAGCCTGAATTATTTACAACAATGCTTCTCTCTCCACAGAAATGGGGGGAAGGGGTTTGTAAATGGTATTGGAAGGAGACCAGACTTTGGGTAGTGAACACACAATACAGTATACAGATGATGTATTATAGAATTGTACAACTGAAACCTATATAATTTTATTAACCAAGGTCACCTCAATAAATTTAATTAAAATTATAAAATAATTTGCTTAATAAAATATCACACTGCATATAAGATAGATAGATAGATAGATAGATAGATGATAGATAGATAGATAGATAGATAGATAGATAGATGATAGATAGATAGATAGATCTGGGAGGGAATTACATATTACATGTAATATTTATTAATCTGTTATTTGGATTAAGAAGTTGTTGGATATATTCACTATGATAATTTCAAAAAATAGTATTTGAGCTTCATAGTAGAAGCAAATTACTTAGTGAAATGAAACTTGACATCAATTTCTCAAGCTAAATTTATCTATGTGGATTATCTCAAGATGTAAAGGAATGTCAAGGTTCACATGTGCACAAAATTTTACAAAGCAAATATTTCTATATACCTTTCTATATGTCTGTTAATAGGTGAAAACTTAATACTTTAAAATAGATATCAAGTTATAAGCAGTGCCAAAACCACCTTATCTTCATATTTATCCATCATTAACTAAACATCCTAATATGGATAAAGCCAGGGGACGTCAAGACCTAAACGACCAGTTGGATGACCAAAGAGCAGGCTGCATGGGAGTGACCAGGCCGGCAGGGGGGTTAGTGAGGGATGACCAAACGACTGAACAACAGGCTGCATGGGGTGACCAGGCCACCAGGGGCAGGGGGGCTGTAAGGGGTGACCAGGCTGGCAGGGGGGAGCAGTTAGAGGCAACCAGGCTGGCAGAGGGGGGCAGTTTGGGGCTACCAGGCCAGCAGGCAGAGGCAGTTAGGGGTGATCAGGTTGGCGGGGGGCAGTTAGGGGAGATCAGGCAGGCAGGCAGGTGAGCAGTCAGGAGCTAGCAGTCCTGGGTTGTAAGAGGGATGTCTGACTGTAGATTAAGGCCCAGTTCCTGGGATTGGGCTTAAACCAGCATTCGGACATCCCCCTAGGGGTCCTGGATTAGAGAGAGTGCAGGCTAGGCTGAGGGATATAGATATAGATATAGATATAGATATAGATATAGATATAGATATAGATATAAGTCTTTTAATATTCCCACTATGTGGATATCACAAAGACTCATTGGGATTTAAGCATTTCAGTCTAACTTCAGTGCCCTTGATCTTTACTGCTAGACTACAAAGAAATGCAGAAAAAGTACTCAGTTGAGAGTAATAAATTACTATTGAAAAATCTGTGATAATATTTGAGGAGACCTACATAAAAACATTATTTAAGTTAAAGTATAAGTAGTCATAGAGGTAAATCCAAGATTAGAATAATCATCTTTCATTAGCTCTATCTCCGAGATATTGTCTGACAAATTATCTGAGCATGTTTGATATATATATTTATAAATTACATAGTTTTACCAGACATTGTTGGTAAAGAGGTAAGACAGTGTTCCTAAAGAGGTAAACTGAAGAAGAACTAGCTAGGAAAATTAGCTCCACTGTGTCCTAGGTTATTGATTATGATAAAATGATGCAGTTTATATAATTTTCCTATCTAAAAATAATCCCTAAATCAAACATATATATATATATATATTAGAAGACAATTGCACGAAGAGATTCGTGCAATAGGCCTTCCTTCCCTTGGCTTCCAGCACTGCTTTCCTCAGGCACCTGGGACCCAGGCCTTCACTCTTCGTCTTCGCTGCAGACTCCGGCCGGTTCCTCTTCGCTGTTTTGCTGCAGAGCCCAGCAGGAGTCTGCAGTCTTGTCTTCACTACCGCACTGTGCTCCTGTAGATCCCTTCGCGCCCCCCCACCCCGCCCTCCCTCTCATAGCAGGCATCCTGCCCCGCCTGGCCATTCTGAGCCTAGAGCAGCTGGGCAGCAGCCATCGTTGGCCTTCTAATTTGCATACTCACTCTGATTGGCTGTGGGCATAGAGGAGGTATGGTCAATTTACATGTCAATTTACATGTTTGTCTATTATTAGGTAAGATATATCTATCTATAGATGATAGATAGATAGATAGATAGATAGATAGATAGATATCTTCATTTTGGACTCAAAATTTTGCTTTGTGTATTTGACTGTCCATATAATTATTTTAACATTTAATTATACACTACTTCAAGATTGCTAATATTTTTCTTTTACTGTTACATATCTTTTAGTATAATCATGTCTGTCTCCTTTTGTTTGTTGTTTTAACAAAATTTGTATCTTTTTGCATACAAAAGCTCTGTGAAATACTTCCAATAATTTGTGTAGCGAAGAGCTAAATACAAAGTACATTCTCAATAAATATTCAAAAATTGAAAAAAAAGAAGGTCGTTAAGAGGGTGAAATAGAAACAAAACAAACAAGAAAATTCAGAAATAATTCAAGATCACTGTGGAAGGCTCATGTCTAATATAGATTTTTCTTCTTTGAGGTTTTCCTTTGTGAATCAAGACACTGGGATCCTCTTTTATGAACTACCTTAGTAAATGCTGTCAAGCCAACACACTTGAGTACTGGTT